>NC_041397.2:307387859-307432859 GCF_900747795.2 Erpetoichthys calabaricus | reverse complement strand
AGAATTTCAAAATGAAACCTGCCTAACTTTTGTAAGTAAGCTGTAAGGAATGAGCCTACCAAATTTCAGACTTCTACCTACACGGGAAGTTGGAGAATTAGTGATGAGTGAGTCAGTCAAACAGGTTCCAGTTATGACCATTACGCGTAGAATTTCAAAATAAAACCTGCCTAACTTTTGTAAGTAAGCTGTAAGGAATGAGCCTGCCAAATTTCAGACTTCTACCTACACGGGAAGTTGGAGAATTAGTGATGAGTGAGTCAGTCAAACAGGTTCCAGTTATGACCATTACGCGTAGAATTTCGAAATAAAACCTGCCTAACTTTTGTAACTAAGTTGTAAGGAATGAGCCTGCCAAATTTCAGATTTCTACCTACACGGGAAGTTGGAGAATTAGTGATGAGTGAGTCAGTCAGTCAGTCAGTCAGTCAGTGAGTCAGTGAGGGCTTTGCCTTTTATTAGTATAGATTATTACACACTGTAGTTGATGAATTACCCAGGTCTGGATTTAAAACACAATTAAAGTCTCCAGCCATTATAGTTTTATGAGTGCTCATATTGGGAATTGATGGAAATAAGTTTTAGGTAAAATCTCTATCATCCGCATTAGGTGCATAAATATTCATCAAAATATTTTAGATTTCAATAAATTACCCATCATCATGCCGTAGAACCCTTCAGTATCAGATACTATGTTTGATGCTTCAAAAGTGTTTGTTTTATGTATTAAGATTCCCACACCCCTAATTTTCTTTGTATAGCTGGAGTGAAAAATTTGGCCAATCCAATCCCTTTGCAATTGAAACTGATCCTTTTCCCCTGTAAAAATACTATCGTAGCATTTAGACCTGTTAGCTGAGAGAGTACTTTTTTTCTCTTTAGATCATGAAATGAACTTGTATGTACAAGATAATATGTCATATGTATGCGATTTAGTGCTTTCATTAGAAAACAAATATCACTTTTGGAGGACAAACTGGGCATAAACTATAGGAAATATGATGTGGTTCTGATGTCTCAGTACTATGACAAACTTTTAGAAAATGATCTAAAAATACTAGTATGGGCAGAAAGCTTTAAATCTATGAAAATACCATATATGCTGCTATATGAAATTTTATGGAATGAAGTGCTTAATCAATTTAACCAACCATTTCCAGAATGCAATTCAAAATCACGTTCCTTCCTATTAATTTGCTTTCTTCCTGTTTTATTTAAACGTGTTAAATATTTCCAGCATTTCAAGGATTAAGTTAAGATAAAAGGATAAAATACACAGGGTACAGCTTTTCTGACACACTTTATACGATACTGCACAATAGATCAGCACTAGTTAATTTTAGTGATTAGCCTCCTCTATTTATTTATTAAATTTTAAATAGTTATACTTTCTCATCTTTATTTCCCTGTAAAGTGTGATTTGTTATAACATCCTATGTGAGCTGTTTCAGGATCTATCTTCAATTTTAGTTCTACAGTTTGCATTTCTTTGAATTGTTTAAGTAGTGTATGCTGATTATTTAATTTGAAGAATGTTACATATTAGTGTATTAATGCTGGACTACTAAGCTTTAGCGTGTGGGAGAGTTCTGCCACCAAGAAAATTTTAGTTGATCAATAGTGTTGATCATTGAAATTCACCAAAGCATTTTTCACAGTGAATACTACAAGTTTGCTGATGACTTTGCTGAGTATTTTTCTAAAAAATTGTCATGTGGACCCCTCATTTTTTCCCCCATCACCATATGATGGTTTGTGAGACCAAAGCTGTAGCAACCATGTGCAGAACTTTCACGCCTGCAAACTGTAAGATTGATCTGTACTACGGCCTGTTCTGAACCCTGCACATGTTTTAAAAAAAATAACTTGTAGTATTTTCATTAGAGGGGTACATTTCCTGATCATAATGAGAATACTATGAGTACTACATGATGAATTAGCCATGTGCTGCAGCTATTCTGCAGAACAAAAGGAGCCCTTTCTCTCCCCCACCACAATCAGAAAGCACAGGAAGACGCGAGGCCCTCTGAAACTATAATAATAATAATAATAAAAAATTACTTATTATTTACAAGGGGTTTCTTTCTTTTCATGGAAGAAAAAAAATTGCAAAGGATCTACACAGATAGATTGGAAATGAAATAAATGTTCCAGCTGAGCCACAACGTCAAACTATGGAACAAGTCAGTCCCATGCTGTGGCTTGGAACTCTGTGAGCAATGTTATTGATATTTTATTTACTTATTGTTTGTTGCCATTTGTTGTTTTTTGTCTGTAGTATTTATTTCTCTGCATCTTTTATTGTTTGAGTCATGGTGTAACAGTGCTGCCTCACAGCTCGTGTCATATTTATGGCTGAAATACTCGGTGCAGCATAGTTGGCAGGAGCTTCCCCAGCCCTTAGGGACACTTAAAAGACCTTTGTACTATTATAATCAATTCAAAACTAGCTTGGTTACTCCTTCCCCATTAACTTCAATGCATTTTAGAATATTTCTGCGATTTTAACCAAGATCACTATTGATCAGTAGTGCTAAGTGAACATTTAAACAGAAGCAGGTTCTAAACTGAAGCCAGGAAGTACTTTTGACACAAAGGGTCTTGGGACTCTGGAGCAAACTACTGAATCATACGGTTACAAAGTAAAACACAGCTTTCAAATAATATTGATATGAGTATCGGGGACAACATTTTAGTCATTTATTCAAGCCTAATCTCATGCATAAAATATTCTCATATATATTGCAGAACTAGACAAAATTACATCTTTTTGTCATGTTGTAAAAAGGTTGGCCTAAATTATAATAATAGTCCATATATTACCTTGAGCATGGGAAAGGCACTATATAAATAAAATGTATTTTTATTATTATTATTCATATATCAATAATGTTTAAGAATGGACAAATCTAGAGCATAAACCATTTTTCACGTGAGCTAAGACCATTGGGAAAATGAAACTCATTTTGTTGCTAACTTGTTATTTTGTTCCAATTTCTCAATTAGTCAGTTTCCAGACAGATTATGGGCATCAAAGTTTGCTTGAAATTCCTATACTCTTGTGTATAAGGATGTGTGTTTGGAGTTCATCTTGAACTCACTTTCTATTAATTTCCACTAATTTTATTGAGTCTTCAGCTTTATATGGTACATGAAAATGCATGCACAGCATGGACTAAAACTGTAATATTCTTTCTTATTTTTTTGAAAGCTTTCAGAACATTAAAATAACGACTAATGTCACTGGCATTCTCTATAGATTTGACTGCTAACTTACTGGTGTTGGTCCTACTGGAACATGTACTGGATAAATCTTTTTTTGAAAACTGTTGGATGATCTGTTACAGTAAATATTGACTAATTGTCTTTCTTTTCAATTCTTTTCAGTTGCAGCAAGAAATGACGGTAATGATGAGTAACACCACTGTCTCTGTGACTGAATTCATCTTGCATTGTGAAATCCGATACGAGCACAGAAGCTTCACGGTCTCAGTTCTCACTTTGGTCTATTTAATTACTCTTTTAGGAAACTTCTTGGTTATTCTCGTAATAAGAATGAACCATCATCTCCAAACACCAATGTACTTGTATATCAGTACCTTAGCAGTTATTGACTTAACTAACAGCACAAATATTATTCCTAAAATGGTTGCTGTTCTTTTAGGCTCTGCAGTTACTCCCTATGGACCTTGTCTGCTGCAGATGTATTTTGTTTTTTACTTGGAAGTGGTGGAGGGGCTGCTTTTTGTTTTGATGGCATGCGATCGGTATGTTGCTGTTCTTTATCCACTGCAGTACCCTTCACTAGTTACAAATAAAATCGCTTGGATTACTGTTTTCCTGTCCAACATTGCTAGTGCTATATTGCTTACTCCATGCATGGTCTTTGTCACTGAACTTCATTTCTGTTTAACTAACATCCTTCCATATTGCTTCTGTGATTATGCCACAATGTTTCATATCTCCTGCACTGATGATCCCAAGTATTTAACCATTTTGTCCACCACATCTATTGTGTTGGGAATTTTTCCTGTAGCATTAATACTCTTTTCCTACTTTCGGATTGCTCAGGCAGCACTAAAGATTACATCTATAGATGGGAAGAGGAAAGTTTTAAGCACTTGTCTGACCCACTTGGTAGTGATGGGGTTGTTTTATCTACCTTTAATGATATCATACATATTACCAGGAATTGGAGTGAAACTTTCATTGGATGCTTATAATATTCTGGTAATTTTAGCCAATGTTGTTCCACCCATGATGAATCCCATAATTTATAGCTTCAGAAATACAGAAATCAAAAACACTATTCACAAAATTTTTATGGTAATACAAGCATCACCAAATACCAGTTAGCAGAACAGGTTTTTTTCACTGCACAACGGCAGGTTACAAATTTTAGGTGAAACTCAACACCTATTGTACTAGATAATGATAAGATATTTGAAAAAAAAAGCATGAATTATAGATTCTCCTCATACAGCAAAGCAATAATATCTCATCACTATTCTCCTGTTTGCACTTAACATTTAGCAATGAAGAGAATGAATCAAATGATAAAATACAGTAAAACCTCAGCTTTCAGAGGAATAACATTGCTAGGAAATGGCCGAAAGTCAAAGACGTGAAGGTTAATACATTGAGCCTATGGGAAATAGGGAGTTAGGTTCCCTTTGCTAGAAACTGCTCAAAATACTTTTCTGCATAGAATTCTTTATAACAAAACATTATTTCTGATAATGTGCACTTTACGTAATCATGAAATAACCCATAAAAATGCATTATACAAAATAAAACTGGCAACACCCAGAACAATTCTCAATTGAAGAAAATTTTATTTGTTCTACCTTTGGCACCCATGCAGATGTCACTGAAGATCATGAAGGATGTATCAGCTTGAAATAATCTTTTGGTAACATCTGCATCGTGTGTTGCTTAAGATTCTTAAGAGTCTTGGAGTATTGGAGCACAGCAGAGGCGAGATGATGTTTAACCTTGAGAATGTGATTGATGCTGAGATCGGCAGCCTCTATGTTTGCAGCCAGTCTCTACCATCCCTTTTTTTGCGGATACTTTGAAACGTTGATTTTGTTAGCGCCAAACTCGTGGCTAACAATGGCCACCGACATTCTGGCACAAAGTTTATCGAACACCTTCATTTTCTCACTAAACTGCATCACTGTACGTTTGGACTTAAATCCCAAAGGACTCTCCTTATGCTTTGGGAGCATAACTTCAACACAAAACTTAATTTTTTAAGCAAAACAATGAAAATATGCACCAAATGCCATGTCATCTCTTTACTCTACAATGATAGCTGAAATAAGATTGATGAAGCACCTAGTAGGGTATTAGCCGCTCCCTTAACTTACGCGCATCACACCTCTCATTCTTTTCTCTACTGCACATAGTCAGGAAGCCAGTAATAGTAAGAAATCAAGCCAAGTCAAGTCATGTTGGGTAGCATGCACTGGTACAGCACGTTGCCGCACCCACTACGACGAAACAACTCGGGATCCCGGTTTGCAACCCCCAGGCAGACCAGTCCCACCCTCTGGAAATAACCCTCTATCTGCAGCAGCCAGGTGTTACGTGGGCGACCCCTTGGCCTGGTCCAGCCACTCGGGTCCCCAAAAAATGAGGATCTTAGGAGCTGGATCACCCTCGGGGAAACGCGCCACATGGCTGTAGTGTCGTAAGTGACATTCCCTCACAATGCAGGTAATGTGCCTCATTCGGGACTCCATGAGCAACCACTCATTTGACACAATGTCAAACCAACGGTACCCAAGGATTTTCTGGAGAGACACAGCTTCATCTCAGGTCACTGGATACCGTCCATGTCTCGCAACCATATAGCAAGACAGGAAGCACCTGGACTCTAAAGACTTGGACCTTCGTCCTTTTGCATATATATTGGGAGCACCACACACCCCTATCCAGCAACCTCATGACCCCCCATGCTCTCACAATCAGTCTACTGACTTCATAGGAAGAGTCACCAGAGGCATGAACGTCACTGCCGAGCTAAGTAAACCTCTCAATGAGGTCAACACTCCCTCCGCAGACAGACACACTGCTGATGGCCGTGTCCAAGAGGCCATTAAAGGCCTGGATCTTTGTTTTTATCCAGGGCACTCACAAGCCCAGACACTCAGACTCCTTGCTCAGTCTCTCAAGCGCCCCGATCAGAGCCTCCATTGACTCCGCGAAGATCACAGCATCGTCAACAAAGTCAATTTTTCTTCACCAACAGATGCACACCAGCCGCTGGACCCCACCACCTTGCCCAACACTCAGTCCATACAAACATTGAACAGAGTAGGAGCAGAACACACCCAGCGGTGGTAAGAAATCGGGTTACTAATAAAGTGATGCAAATGCAATATGTCATGAAAGTTAAACGTGTTGTAAAATCCAATCTTAGAATGTTTAATGTTAATGTTAGAATTGCTTAATTTCTATATTAGAATATCAGTTTCTTATAGTTGCCTAGATTATGGTATATTCTTTTAGCCCCTGTAAGTTAATATGAAATAGAACTTTCTTAGCTATATCTATATACAGAGTGTTGATGAGCCAATTAGGAAATAATCTTATTGCTAGCATTGATTGTCAGACAAGTTTACAAATAGCAGATTGGCATACAGATTTCTGAGCATTTTGATACGAACATTTGAAAGTAGGGCTGTATGACCAAATTTAGGGAAATGAAGAAAGATCAATAAGCTTTAAACAGAACTTTCTTTAAACAAGAACCATTTCTTTTCATTAATATCTTTTTTTCACTGTGAACTGTTTTCTTTGAAATTTCAGTAAAACTTATAAAACTAAGATATTTGTTTAGTCTGTGGAATTATTTGAAAACGTGTTACACTGGTGCCAGAACTGTCCTGTGAAGCAGACCTGCAGCTACACACAAAAATCTTCACTTCTTTATTTAGAAATCTAGGCATTACTCCTCATTTATGCTTTTTGTCCACATTAACCCAGCATTTTTAACCCCTGAAAATGGAGACTTGAAAACACTCTCCGGAGCTGCATATTTCTAAAAACGCTGGATCAGTGTTGCATTGTAGGTTGGGTGAACAAGTGTTTTCAAAACGCAGACTTGAATAGCGCTCCTGTTGGTTTGTGCTCATTACGTGGCCTTTCACTGATTGGATCCTGCTCATTACATTTTCTCAGCGAATTTACTTTGCCACATACTGGCGCATTACTCTCAAAATAAAATTCCACCTTATCATAAGTCCGAACAAAACATTTATTTATTATTTATTTGTTGTTTTTCAGATTTAATTTTGCTGTTCTCTGGGTGAAAACACAAGCTGCAATTGAATGTCTAGCATGGAGGACACATCCTCTCAATATTTTCTGTGATTTGTGCATGCCCAAACTAAATGGACCAGCTGCATCATATGCGTTTTAGGTCATTTTAATGTAGATGGAGATACTTTCGTAAAGGATGTGAAAATACTGGTGTCAACATACATTACTTTTGTTCAGTTTTTAAAAGAAACTTTGGTAGTGTGGACATAGCCTTAATATGCAAAAAAAAAAAAAAACTGGCTACAGTCATGCAAGTAAAATAATAATCTTAATACATAATTTGCCAGCCTCCTCACTCACTCACTCACTCACTCACGTCCGTCCGAAGCCGAATGCGCAGTCGCCTTCTGCCCGAAAAACCTTACGAGACAGACATCGCGGCAGGCAGTGGATTTGCGGCCACGAAAATTCAAAGAGAAAGGCAACTTCAATTAAAGCTCTAAAGGCCTGAAAGGCGATTTCGACTACAGCTCGAGGCCTAATTACGCATTCTGATTCAGTTACACATGCATTCAATACACCTATATCAGGTTTGTGGTGCTTATACTTATTACTATTCCACTTGTGCCCGTTTCATCTTACGTTGTCGAAATGGGCTCTTTGTCTAGTTATTAATAAAACTCATTACCTCTAGCTTAATTTTCTCTTACAAATGTATTAAATCTGTACTTGGCAAATAAGTCTTAAAACAAAAAGAATAAAGAACCTAAAATAATATATATTCATAAAAAATTGAAACACAGTAACCCCTTCATTATCAGTGAGAAGGTAATTTATGCAGTGTGCCCAGATTTCATGTTTCATATCTTAACTGCCCACCTTACGGCCATAGTGATTCAACACACACTTCATTCAGAGAAAAACCTAGGTTAAGAAATGTGTTTGAGGTGTTTTTGAAATATGTAAGGTCCACGTTTGTATTTATGTAAATATTTTTTACAGACAGTAAGTCCATCAATTCCTTGCGCCAGTTTGTTCAGCACTGGCAGTCAGAATTAATGCCTTTTATGATAGCAAACTACAAACTAACTACAGATGAGACATCAGACCACCAAAGTGAAGACATTCCATTAAAGGAATACTCCATCCAAAAATTATATATTTTTTATATGTTACTTACTCCATGTGGTTTGTTGTAAAGGTCAAGAAAAAATTAAAACTTGTGTTCATGCCAAACAAAGATTACAAATAATAAGCATCTACCGTGACCAATGCTGGACAACACCAAACAGTATCACAAACATCCATTAAAAAAAAGCATCTTAGATTGTCACATAACGAGGCTGGGGGTTCAAGTCCCAGGAACTCCCAGTATCCATGTGGGTTTCCTCTGACAGTCCAAAGACAGTACTCTAGACAGGTTAGGTGGTTTGGTGATGTGTGTATAAGGTCATACCATGGCTAGCACCCTGTCCAGGAAATCTTCCTGCATTGTGCCTAATAATTGCTGCAATAGGCCCTAACTGCCTTGTGACCCTGCACTGGATAATCAGGTTAAGCAAATGAATGGATTGATGGATGACTCATAACAATGTGGTCTGATCTTCAAATAAGCATACAAACACTATCTGCTTAAACTAACACACACACCAGGGACTTTTTTTTCTCTGGAATGAACACATAATTTAAACATTCACAGCTTTGGAGTCAGGAGTTCAATCAATGAGATAAGATTGGAAGTATGGTTTGGAGGTTCCTTGCCAAATAAAAAGTTTGGTTAATGATAGGGTTAGTCCTGTTGCTGTGAACTGTGAAACGTCAAAGGACCTTAGAAGTAAGACATGAACAAGAATTGAAGAGATGCATAAAGCTGGAAAGGATTAAAAAAAAGTCCCAGGTGTTGTCCAGCAAGAAAAATGGCTGAGAAATGGAGGGGGTTAAGAAGAACAAAATGGAAAACACGAGAAAACTCAGCTGGAGATGCGTCACAGGGCAGCAAGGAGAAATGAATAACGCTGTAGCAGTCTAGTGCCGCTAAGATACACACCGTCGAGAAGACGGCGATTTATTTCTTTTTATGGTGGAGATTCCAGGGACGCACCTAGCCATGGCCCGACCCACACACACTCATAAACGGAGACAAAAAAAAAAACAAACTGGTAATCAAACAGCAAATAAAGAATGTAATGAAAACAATGAAATAAATGAAAACAATGATACCACCCCTGTTCCCCTTACGGAGATTACACATTAAATACAACAAAGCACAAACAAAACACACAGAGTAAAGTCCATGAAAAACAGCAATGGATGAAATGTAATGATGAAAATAGATAGTCCAGAGATCTGCATGTTGAATGGGAATGTACAGATAGTCCTACCGGTAGTTCCTGAAATGGTGAAGATGGCTGGATGGGTTCAGGAGCACTTCTTTTTTTGCAGGATGGCCATGAATTCACTTACAGTCCTCATGTACACAGGCAGATGGCAGACAATCCAGACCCCAAACACGAAACGATCCAGGACAAAACTAATAAGTACAGTTAACCCAACAGAAGGCAGACAGACAGGAACTTGTAACACAAATTACAAGAAGTTTTTGTTTGCTTTTGGTCACCAGCCTCCTTTTTAAAAGTCATGCTGACATCCTTTGACCCCAAGAGCCCCTGCACCCTCAGCAGACAACCAATTTTAAGCCACTACAGGGACTGCTGGGAGTTGCAGTTTCAAATTCTAGTAGAGTACAATGCTCTTGGATTGGCTACTTTCACCATCCCAAGCCTCGTTTTCCTCTACGGTTGCTTCCTGTTCTCTATACAGTACAGTATTGTCACGAAAAATGCCATAAAAAATTACGGAGGATATTGTGGTTTCCACTAACAATTAGTTAGGTTCTAAGGAAAAATCCGCAAACGACTGAGGCCACGAACTTTGAACTGCGACTTTGCGGGGATCTACTGTACATTCTCTTTTTAGCGTTAAATGTGTTCACTTTTTTACATGATCTCCATAGAATCATTTCTCCACTAAAATCCTCTACTTGTGTCCTTGACCAGTCCAAACAGGCTTTTTCAAAACAGATTTACTCCTGTTTACACAAAAAACATGACATCTGCATCCGATAACTCACAGAAATGAAATAAAATAAACAAATAGAGACAAGACACGTTAAAGCTTGCACAGTAATTCTAAAGCATTGACATCGTTATGTAAATATTTATTATCTGATTAATTACTTCTAGCAGTTTTAGTGCATATTTGCGTAAAAGTGATACATTTCTGGATTATTTTTAATTAAATTTGATATTCTTTATTACAAAGACGTATTGCATGGGGAAGAAAGGAAATTCTGGAGTGATTTGTGTGGTTCTCCTCCCTGATTTACTGAAGTTAAGTTCAGCGTGTAATGGGTCATCATCAGTTGAGATGATCTTCATTTTTTTAACATGGCCCAATATCATCAAATCATCAATGTCAACCCTAGTAATTTTGGCTGCATGTTTGGTAAACTGCTGGAGATTTTTGAATTTTGGTTTTTCAGATCACTAAACCAGGCAGTGAAAGTAACAACAAACGTTTATCAGACAACATGAGGTCTTCATCCACTTTAAATAGGCTGAGTTTATGGAGGAGAAAAATGTGCTGATTACATTTAAAGTTTATGTTTTTTATATTTATATTCCAATTAAGAATATTATCTAGGGTAGTTCCTAATTATATATATTCATCCATTATTTCTACCTCCTCCCCCAGAGCAATGATGGATAAATATGCATATTATTGCCTCTCAAAGTCAAATATAATTTATTTGGTCTTTTGACATTCACAGTAAGATGGTTCTTATTACACCAGTTTACCAAACAGTCCACTTGATTTAAGTAATGGCTTTCATCCTATTACCTTGGCATCATCAAAATATTTGACAATGGAACAGTGATCACTGTCCTGTCTCAGGTCACTTGTGTATAGCATAGATAGTAATGGAGATGGAACATAGCTTTGAGGAGCCCCTGTGTTTCAATGATGGACCTTTGAAAAAGTGCCATGTACTTTGACTGTCTGTGAATGATTTAATAGAAAGTAATATATGGATTAATATTCATAATGTTCAACTTTTTAACTGTATGTGAGGGTGGATGGTATTTAACATTAAATAAAAATCACCGAGCAGTGCTCTGACTTAGGAACCAGGCTTATCAAGAAAAGTGTAACCAACAGAACATACTTCTTCTACTGAAGTCTGTGAGAAATTCCTCCACTTTCTCAGTAACAAAATTAAAGATCTAAATAATTGAACTAACATAAATACATCATTTGTTTATATCTCTCCCTGTTTTCCCACTCCATCCAGCTCCTTCTCTAAGTTCTCACCAGTCACATCTGTGTTTGTTAATAACCTGCTTTGTAAGATGAGGCCGACTACTTGTGTACTGGACCCCAACCCCACCACACTACTTAAATCCTGCCTTCATGCCATAATCCCGACTATTACAACAATAATAAACTCATCCCTGGACACTGGCTTTGTGCCGCTCACTTTTAAAATCGCTTCTGTAACCCCAATGTTAAAAAAGTCTGGTCTTGATGCTGACAATCTTAACAATTTTCGGCCTATTTCTCACTTACCTTTTCTGTCAAAAGTTCTTGAGCATGTTGTAGCTTCCCAATTCACCAACTACTTAACTTCTAATAATTTGATGAAACTCTTTCAGTCTGGTTTCAGAGCACAGCACAGCTGTGAAACTGCTCTGCTACGGGTAACCAATGATTTGCTTATGGCAGCAGACTATGGACCAACCAGCATATTAATTCTTTTAGACCACAGTGCAGCATTTGACACTCAGGTCAGACATGACATTCTTCTGTCTTGGTGTCATTTTTGATTCCTCCCTTTCTTATTCCGCCCTCATAAATCACATTAAAAAACTTTCTTACTTTCACCTCCATAACATATCCCGTGTTCGCTCCTTCCTCTCCTTTTCTAACGCTGAGAAACTTGTCCATGCTTTTATCACATCTTGCATTGATTATTGTAACTCGCTGCTGGCAGGTGCCCATTCTAATCTTATATCACAGCTCCAGCCTATTCAAAACTCAGCTGCAAGAGTTGTTACACGGACCAGCAGCAGCGAGCACATCACACCCATCCTGCTCCATCTTCACTGGCTCCCTGTGTCCTACAGGATTGCATATAAAATTCTACTAATAACCTACAAAGCCTTAAATAACCTCGCGCCAAACTACATCAGTGACCTTCTCCATCACTATGTGCCTGTCCGCCCACTAAGTTCCTCTGATTCTGGCAATCTTGTTGTGCCCCTCATTAATCTACACTCCATGGGTGACAAGGCCTTCAGCTGTATAGCGCCCAGACTCTGGAATGACCTACCGAAATTAATTAGATCAGCTGACTCCATGAATTTTTTTAAAAAACAACTCAAAACTCATCTGTTTAGGAAGGCTTTGAGCTCTACCTGACTTTATTACCCTTCTCTCAGTTTACCTCTATGTCAAGATGCTCATGTACCCTGTGTGTGTGTGTGCTAGGCCATCAGTTATGTTGTCTGTTAGGCTTTTCTCTGAATTTACTATTTTACTCTTCTTTATTTATTTATATGGTTTAGTACAATGCTATGTACTGTATACCCTGCCGTTCTTTCTTAAACTCTGTAAAGTGCATTGAGCATGGGAAAGGCACAATATAACTAAAACGAATTATTATTTTCATTCATATTTCACACTTCTGTTTGCACAGTAAGCAAATTGGTGGTTATCTTGAAAGGATAATGTTTTCTTACCAAGGTTTTAAAGTATTTAATTAGAATGGAAGTCAGTGACACTGGGCTTTAGTCATTCAGACTACCTGGCCTGGAAACCTTAGGGACTGAGGTGATAATTGACTGTGTCCACAACTCAGGGACCAGTTAAAAAGTAAATGAAAAACTGCAGAGAGCTGCTTGAGAGAGGACTTTAGCAGCCAATCTGATATGTCATCTTGCCCCACTCCACTATTACCTGATGTAAAGACTTCTCCACCTCAGTTATATTAACCACCATTCCTGGAGTATTTCTGGTATTTTTACAACCCTTTCTTAAAACCTTTCCTTTAGATTAGATTCCCCTATCCCTCTCCATGTTCTAAACATAACCCCTCTGTTTATCTAGCTATTCATTAACCCTAGCCTAATCTTAAATTCCTTTCTTTTCTAACCCTAATCTTAAAACCTCTTAGATTAGATTCCCCCATCCCTGTCCCCAACCCAATTATTAAACCCTCTGTTTTCCTATCTTGACTTACAGCCCCATGCCTAATCTTAAGGTCCTTTCCTTTTCTTATCCTATCTTTACTGAAATCCATAACCCCAATTTTTTTAAAAAAGAACATAGCCTTTAGGAATATATTACTTTTTTATCCCCTGGTTTTATGCTATTGTGTAGTATTTAACATTATTTATCCTGCTATTTCATAATTTATTTAGTGGCCTTAGTGAAAAGTCAAGCAAAATGACCCCTTTTATTGGCTAACTAAAGAGATTACAATATGCAAGCTTTTGAGGCAACTCAGGCCCCTTCTTCAGGCAAGATGTGCCTTAGGAAATTAATTTTACCCTGATTTTAACATCCTTTTATTGTCTATTTTTAGTAATTTTTAATTGATTTTTTAATTCCATTTTTAGACACTTTTTAATCCAACCAACAGGGGGCACCATTTTTTAATCCACCGTTTTAGTCTGGATTTTTAGTGAAAAAATAATTGGAATTTTTAAACCTCAATATGGAGTATGTTTTAGACAAGCTCAGGACATATTTGTTAGGGTTTTAAAAGGTATTTTTATACACTTTTGAGGTATTTTATACATCTGATGGTAGAGGGGTATATATTTTTAAACAAGACTGTTATTTATTAAATCAGTGTGCCCAGGCATGCCTTCAGGTGAGCATTCCCTACCCTAAACCTAACCCTGCTTTATTTCTGCACTTTGCATACTGAAGTCACTGGTTTCAAATCTTGTAAAAAAAGTCATTAAGTTCATATCTTCGAAGATTGTGCTCCTTGTCTGTTGGAAAGCTCACATTTTTGTTAGAATCCAGACCTGCAGTTATTTTCAGACCTTTCCAAACCTGCTTTGAATTGTTATCATTAAACCACCTCTTTATTTTTTCCCCATAACATTGTTTTATTTTGTTTAATTAACCTGTTAATCCTTCGCTGTAAAATGTGCTTTTCCTCAGGCTTTCTTCCTGATGAGTGTTAATCCAAAAGTAGAACTGTTAGTAGTGATCCATTGGGTACACTTGGTAAGTTGTTTCATTAATGTTTACAGATTCACAGACTTTCATACATTCCCTGATGGTACAAGTGTCCTTAGCTCATGTTTCTGAGGATGTCAGCACATCCCAGTCAGTACAGGAGAAGTACCCTAGAAGTTATGCTATGCTGTCATTGCACCAGTTCTGCATTTTCCATATGGCTGTTTGTTATGGTCTTAGCTTCTGTTTGTAGTTCAGCAGTAAATTAATAACAATGTGATTAGACACACTCGGGGCTGCTCTGTGATGAGAAATGTAGTCATGTTTCCATAACAGTTGTCACGTGTGTTGTCCTCTCTAGTGTTAATATTCACATTCTGATGGTACTGTAGCAACACTGATTCCTGATTACATACAGTAAATTGAAATCACTCTTCAAGAGTTTGAAAGAGCCCAGTGATTGGGTTTCCAGTCCAAAAACCATGTCAGCTACCGCTCTTACATCAGCATGTGGTGGTATATAAACTATTATCACAAATGTTTGATTAAACTCACGCGGTAGATTATATGGACACTAGTACACCAGAGGAGGTGGCTAGGTGTAATATGACCCAAGTAAACTTGGAGAATCAAAAGGAATCTTTCAAATTTCAATTTGTAATGAAAACAAAGGAATCATTTCATCAAAACTTACAGGAATAGTTTTTAACAGAGTTGGCATATCTGGATGCTGGATCCTGACCAAATCTAGTTGTTATGACTGAATATATATTTGTTTTGTATATTTTTTCTTAGGCCTTGCTGTGTCCTTTCTCATCCTCTATCTATCAATATACAGTATATTGTGTCAAGCATGTGCGTCAGAGGGTCACCTTCCAAGTTCCTCCTAGGTATGTACTTCTCCCTCGGACCAAAAGGGGGCACTGCTGCTAACGGTGTTGTCTCTCTTTTCCTCCACAGTACCAAGAAATTGCTCAGTGAGGACAGCTGACTCCATCCCTTTGGGTCCCTGGGCCATAAAAGCATGACCATCTGGAAGGAGGTGTTACTTCAAGTTATAGAAGAGCTCCATCTCTGCAGTCACTCAGTTATGAAGAGACCCTCTAAATGATTTGGCCCCAAGACTGTCACGACCACTATATATATATAGTATCTATACTAATAAAAGGCAAAGCCCTCACTGACTGACTCACTGACTGACTCATCACTAATTCTCCAACTTCCCGTGTAGGTAGAAGGCTGAAATTTGGCAGGCTCATTCCTTACAGCTTACTTACAAAAGTTAGGCAGGTTTCATTTCAAAATTCTACGAGTAATGGTCATAACTGGAACCTGTTTTTTGTCCATATACTCTAATGGAGGAGGCGGAGTCACGTATCGCGTCATCACGCCTCCTACGTAATCACGTGAACTAAAAACAAGGAAGAGATTTACAGCACGAGTCACACGCGGGAACGAAGGTAAATGACGTTAATTTTTGAGTGTCTTTTAATACTGTGTAAGCATACATATTAACACATGTGCAATTAAATGTGTGCATTTACGGGGTGATTTCTCAGGCTTAAAAGCTCGCCTTTTATCAAACGCGGGAACAAAGGTAACTGACGTTGTTCACTGTCTTTTAATACTGTGTAACCATACCTTTTAACACATGTGCAATTAAACGTGTGCATTTACGGGGTGATTTCTCAGGTTTTAAAGCTCGCCTTTTATTAAAAAGGTAAATGCTAACTGTTTTCATTCTGAAGGGCACAAACCACGTTGGATTTTGTAATGATAGTTGATTAGTAAGGTCTATTAAGGGATACTTACAGAATGATTAGTAATGCCTGTGAATGCCGATGCAAGTAGGAGAATGGGCGTGAACTAAAGAATGAGTAGTAACTTGTACAGTAAATGTCTCTAAAGTCTGTCTATTAAAAAGTTATTATATCTTTCAATCCTGTGTATTGATTAAACTACGAACCTAACAAGATCACTACATGGTGTCAGAAGTGGCGGATTGGAAGAGGAATGTGAAGAAGAGGTTCAGCTTTTGAACGAGTCTCGTGTCTGTGAGTAACCCGAAAACGTGAACAGAAAGCGCTAAGACGTTCTAGCAAAAGAGAAAAAAAAAATGTTAGGATTACAGCCCCCACCAAATCTCCACTTAAAGGGAAATGTAGCTGAAAATTGGAAAAGATTTAAACAGAGATTCGAGTTGTATCTTGCTGCGATTGAACCAGATAGGAAAAGTGAAAAAATGAAAGCGTCTATGCTTCCACATGTAATTGGCGAAGAGGCACTAGAGGTGTATAACAATTTTCAGTTTGAAGAAAATGGAGACAATGTGAAATTGAACAAAATAGTTGAAAAATTCGAAACGTATTGCAACCCAAAGCGCAATGTGACGTTTGAGCGGCACAAGTTTTTTACATGTTTCCAAAAAAGCAGAGAAACAATAGACCAGTATGTGACGGAATTGCGTAATAGGAGCTGTTCTAAGAAGAAACCGTCGAGACATCAAACGACCAATAACCTCTGATCAGAACACTAACACCAGCGAAACAAATATTAACGAGAAAAGAAGTATAAATCAGGAAAGAACATCTCAACTACAAACACAATTAACCAGAATATCAAAACGTCAAGTAAAACCACCAGAACGACTCATTGAGACATGTTGACGATTAAAGGAACATTTTCAATTAAGAAATGCTGAATTCCTTTAACAGTTCTGCTTTTTATACATAGTTTGAATGCTGGATGTATGCCTGAAATGTTCTGGATAGTTCAGTTGTTTGAAGTGATAAAGAATTAAACGTGTGCATTAACGAGTGATTTCTCAGGCTTAAAAGCTCGTTTTTTATTAAAAAAGTGAATGCAAACTGTTTTCATTCTGAAGGGCACAAACCACGTTAGATTTCAGCCGTTAAACGCGCAAAAATGTCGGTACACCAGATAAATAAGCGCAACATATTATCAGTTGTATTGTATGCTTACAATACATATAGAAATGTGTTAATCGTTAACTAATAGTATCGGATGGTGTTTTTCGACTTGCGCCTTGATTTAAACGATTGCATGTCTTGGTGGGTTTGAGTAGCTTATTGTCAATAACTTTACAGCTGTTTTTAAGACTTATTGACTGAAACGGGCTTTCACGAAAAAAGTTAGGGGTTTGCTACAGGATACACCCTCCACAAGTTAAGGAAGTAAAAATAAAGGTATATATTTCTGTTTTATTTAAACATTTTAAGTTCGTATGCATAGCCCCATTTGATTTGTTTTAGTTTTTTTTTTTTTTTCTTCAGTAATATTTAATCTCCTTAAAGAAAAACAACATATGCATTTTACTTTTTTTGTATCTCTTTAGTAATATTTTAGTGTAAAAGGATAACCATAAACCTTTTATGTTACTTTATAAAGTTATTTTACACAATGTTGAAAAATTAATAAGAAAGCTACATATTTTGGCAACTGCTGCTTTAATTTTCAATGAAATGAAAAAAGCTCTCCAAGAGAAAACCTCAATGAAGAAGAAACAGTTTGCACTATCTAAAAAGGAGAAACCCTCATTTATAAAGGTTTGCTGCAGATGACTTAACTGAAAATAAATGAATAGTTCCTAAGTGTATAATACATATTTATCTATTTGACTTATGCCTTTATTCCAGCAACTTGCAACATCTGAGGTACAATTTGTTACATTACTTTGGTTTTTTACATTACTCTGGAGCCAGGCCTGGAGGTGGGGCTCGATGGCGAGCGCCTGGTGGCCGGGCCTGCACCCATGGGGCTCGGCCGGGCACAGCCCGAAGAGGCAACGTGGGTCCCCCTTCCCATGGGCTCACCACCTATGGGAGGTGCCAAGGAGGTCGGGTGCAGTGTGAGTTGGGTGGTGGCCGAAGGCGGGGACCTTGGCGGTCCGATCCTCGGCTACAGAAACTGGCTCTTGGGATGTGGAATGTCACCTCTCTGAAGGGGAAGGAGCCTGAGCTAGTGCGCGAAGTTGAGAGGTTCTGGCTAGATATAGTTGGACTCACCTCGACGCACAGCTTGGACTCTGGAACCAATCTCCTTGAGAGGGGCTGGACTCTCTACCACTCTGGAGTTGCCCCCGGTGAGAGGCGCCGAGCAGGTGTGGGTATACTTATTGCCCCCCAACTTGGAGCCTGTACATTGGGGTTTACCCCGGTGGACGAGAGGGTAGCCTCCCTTCGCCTTCGGGTGGGGGGACGGGTCCTAACTGTTGTTTGTGCGTATGCACCGAACAGCAGTTCGGAGTACCCACCCTTTTTGGAGTCCCTGGAGGGGGTGCTAGAGGGCATACCTTCTGGGGACTCCCTCGTTCTGCTGGGAGACTTCAATGCTCACGTGGGCAATGACAGTGAGACCTGGAAGGGCGTGATTGGGAGGAATGGCCCCCCTGATCTGAACCCGAGCGGTGTTTTGTTATTGGACTTCTGTGCTCGTCACGGATTGTCCATAACGAACACCATGTTCAAGCATAGGGGTGTTCATATGTGCACTTGGCACCAGAACACCCTAGGCCTCAGTTCGATGATCGACTTTGTGGTCGTGTCGTCGGACTTGCGGCCACATGTCTTGGACACTCGGGCGAAGAGAGGGGCGGAGCTGTCAACTGATCACCACCTGGTGGTGAGTTGGCTTCGATGGTGGGGGAGGATGCCGGTCAGGCGTGGTAGGCCCAAACGTGTTGTGAGGGTCTGCTGGGAACGTCTGGCAGAGCCCCCTGTCAGAAGTAGCTTCAACTCCCACCTCCGGCAGAACTTCGACCACATCCCGAGGGAGGTGGGGGACATTGAGTCCGAATGGGCCATGTTCCGTGCCTCTATTGTTGAGGCAGCTGACCGGAGCTGTGGCCGTAAGGTGGTCGGTGCCTGTCGTGGCGGCAATCCCCGAACCCGCTGGTGGACACTGGCGGTGAAGGATGCCGTCAAGCTGAAGAAGGAGTCCTACAGGACCCTTTTGTCCTGTGGGACCCCGGAGGCAGCTGATAGGTACCGGCAGGCCAAGCGGAATGCGGCTTTGGTGGTTGCTGAGGCAAAAACTCGGGCGTGGGAGGAGTTTGGGGAGGCCATGGAGAATGACTTTCGGACGGCTTCGAGGAGATTCTGGTCCACCATCCGGCGTCTCAGGAAGGGGAAGCAGTGCAGTGTCAACACTGTATATGGTGGGGATGGTGCGCTGCTGACCTCGACTCGGGATGTTGTGGGTCGGTGGGGGGAATACTTCGAAGACCTCCTCAATCCCATTAACATGCCTTCCAATGAGGAAGCAGAGCCTGGGGACTCAGAGGTGGGCTCCCCCATCTCTGGGACTGAGGTCACCGAGGTGGTCAAAAAACTCCTTGGTGGTAGGGCCCCGGGGGTGGATGAGATACGCCCGGAGTTCCTCAAGGCTCTGGATGTTGTAGGACTGTCTTGGCTGACACGCCTCTGCAACATCGCATGGACATCAGGGACAGTGCCTCTGGATTGGCAGACCGGGGTGGTGGTCCCCCTCTTTAAGAAGGGGGATCGGAGGGTGTGTTCCAACTACAGAGGGATCACACTCCTCAGCCTCCCTGGAAAAGTCTATTCAGGGGTCCTGGAGAGGAGGGTCCGTCGGGTAGTCGAGCCTCGGATTCAGGAGGAACAGTGTGGTTTTCGTCCTGGTCGCGGAACAGTGGACCAGCTCTATACCCTTAGCAGGGTCCTGGAGGGTGCATGGGAGTTTGCCCAACCAGTCTACATGTGTTTTGTGGACTTAGAAAAGGCATTCGACCGTGTCCCTCGGGGAATCCTGTGGGGGGTACTCCGAGAGTATGAGGTACCGGCCCCCCTGATAAGGGCTGTTCAGTCCCTGTACGATCGGTGCCAGAGCTTGGTCCGCATTGCCGTCAGTAAGTCGAACCCGTTTCCAGTGAGAGTTGGACTCCGCCAGGGCTGCCCTTTGTCACCGATTCTGTTCATATCTTTTATGGACAGAATTTCTAGGCGCAGCCAGGGTGTTGAGAGGGTCCAGTTTGGTGGGCTCAGGATTGGGTCACTGCTTTTTGCAGATGATGTTGTCCTGTTTGCTTCATCAGGCCGTGATCTTCAGCTCTCTCTGGATCGGTTCGCAGCCGAGTGTGAAGCGGCTGGGATGAGAATCAGCACCTCCAAATCCGAGACCATGGTCCTCAGCTGGAAAAGGGTGGAGTGCCCTCTCAGGGTTGGTAGCGAGATCCTGCCCCAAGTGGAGGAGTTCAAGTATCTCGGGGTCTTGTTCACGAGTGAGGGAAGAATGGAGCGTGAGATCGACAGGCGGATCGGTGCGGCATCCGCAGTAATGCGGGCATTGCATCGGTCTGTCGCCTTGCGGCTCAGCTCTCAATTTACCAGTCGATCTATGTTCCTACCCTCACCTATGGTCATGAGCTATGGGTAGTGACCGAAAGAACGAGATCGCGAATACAAGCGGCTGAAATGAGTTTCCTCCGCAGGGTGTCTGGGCTTTCCCTTAAAGATAGGGTGAGAAGCTCAGTCATCCGGGAGGGGCTCAGAGTAGAGCCGCTGCTCCTCCGCATCGAGAGGAGTCAGATGAGGTGGCTCGGGCATCTGATCAGGATGCCTCCTGGACGCCTCCCTGGTGAGGTGTTCCGGGCACGTCCAACCGGGAGGAGGCCCCGGGGAAGACCCAGGACACGCTGGAGGGACTATGTCTCTCGACTGGCCTGGGAACGCCTTGGGATTCTCCCGGAAGAGCTAGAAGAAGTGGCCGGGGAGAGGGAAGTCTGGGCATTTCTGCTCAAGCTGCTGCCCCCGCGACCCGACCTCGGATAAGCGGGAGACAATGGATGGATGGACTTTGGTTTTTTGCAGCACAGGCAGGTGAAGTGACTTCCTCAGGGTCACACAGTGGTGTCAGTACCAGGATTTGAACTGACAAGCTTCGGGTTTGCTGAAATATTACTGAAGAATGAAAAAAAACGAAAACGGGCAAATGGGGCTATGCATACAACTGTCCATCCATCCATTATCCAACCCGCTATATCCTAAATACAGGAGCCAATCCCTGCCAACACAGGGCACAAGGCAGGAAACAAACCCCGGGCAAGGTGCCAGCTCACCGCATGGCACACACACCCACACACACGGGACAATTTAGAATCGCCAATGCACCTAACCTGCATGTCTTTGGACTATGGGAGGAAACCGGAGTACCCGGAGGAAACCCAGACAGACACAGGGAGAACATTCAAACTCCATGCAGGGAAGCGAACCCGGGTCTCCTAACTGGCACCTTTCACTGCGCCACCATGCCGCCTGCATACAAACTTGAAAGGTTTAAATAAAACATAAATATATACCTTTATTTTTACTTCCTTAACTTGTGGAGGGTGTATCCTGTAGCAAAGCCCTAAGTTTTTTTATGAAAGCCCCTTTCAGTCAATAAGCCTTAAAAACAGGTGTAAAGCTAAACTTGCAGCACCGCTTTTCAATTACACTTGCCTGACACCTCTCCTAAGGGGACATACTGTGGGATCTGGGCATCCGTCAAAGCACCAATCACAGGCCCGATTAGAAAGCAGGAAGCTGTGATTTGTCGTCTCCCTCCCATGTAACAATCACAGCCCGTGTTACAACGCACTGTGTATGTATGTATGTATATATGTATATGTGTGTGTGTATGTATGTGTGTATATGTATGTGTATATATATGTTGATATGTGTATATATATATATGTATATATATGTTGATGTGTATATGTATATATACGTATGTATATGTAGATATGTGTATATGTAGATATGTGTATATATGTATATATGTATATGTATATATATGTTTACATAACCTCTTTAACACACTACTTCTCCACTGCAAAGCGCGGGTATTTTGCTAGTATATATATATATATATATATATATATATATATATATATATATATATATATATATACTTCGCACCCACTCAACTTTGACGAATGCAAGTCACAGTTTTAATTTCAAGCCATATTTTATTTGGTGTTTGGAGAAATATTGTGGAGGAAATTAAACAAAGAAATAAATGACTAAAAACTATTCTGTGACACATGTATTTATTTACACTCACATTTCTTGTTCTATTTATTTATTTATTTATTCTGTCCAAAATATTCCTTCATAATTGTCCCTATGCTGCCACCCTCTTTATAGCTGATTCTTCCATCATACTCTGATGCTGCTAGGATTGACACCAAATCTCAGATGACCCAGGATTCCATGAAGAGGGTTTAACATGTAATGTTATTGTGCTTTTTGCTGTACAAGTTTAATTTTAATTTTGACTTATGAGAAAAGTCATTTGAAAATTTTACACTGTTTATGTACTTTTGTGGCAAAGGAAAATACAAATTCATTAACATGACATTTTACAGATACAATATAGATAGATATGCACAGCAGCATTATGTAGTGTGTTAGGCTAAAGAAATGAAGTTCACTTATATGAAAGCAATCATCAAGCTGAACAAATAATACAAAAATTAAGTGGACATCAAGTCATTGAGTAACTGCTTGCTACAATATTTAGAAGAGTTTATTGTGATATTAAAAGTCAAATTCCTTTGGGTGATCCTGCACATCATTATAACATGGTTGTGTCATCCGCTGTTTTTAAACAGACCCCAGAGAACAAGATCACTTTAAATAGGTAAGCATCCCAGTAGAAACAAACTGAAAGACAAGGGCATCACTCTAACTCTGGGTGGCACAAATTCTATGTCATTTATTCAGATATTAGCATTAAGTTATGTTTGTTTTCTAAACATTTTTGTGTAAATTATTAACAAAAACATTTGCAAGATAATGAAGTTTCCTCCAAAATTGGCATCTCTTCTCTGCAATAAAAGAAGGAAAATTTAAGCCAACAACGATCACAGATCAGAACAACACGGGTCAGCCGGCTCCCCAGATCTGCTTAATCCAACTCTGGAGGACAGGGAAAGCTTGAAGGTTACTTTTTAACAGATTTATCATTTGTCAATTGGATTTGCTGAAATGTCTTTTTAATTTCCAAATTTAGGTTAATGGCTTCAGGTTTTAAGTCAGTTGAGTTTATATAAAAAACATCTATCTATCTATCTATCTATCTATCTATCTATCTATCTATCTATCTATCTATCTATCTATCTATCTATCTATCTATTATACAGTGTATTTCATGTTTATCTATCTATCTATCTATCTATCTATCTATCTATCTATTACAGAGTGTATTTCATGTTTATCTATCTATCTATCTATCTATCTATCTATCTATCTATCTATCTATCTATCTATCTATCTATCTATCTATCTATCTATCTATCTATCTATCATATAGTGCCTTTCCATATCTATCTATCTATCTATCTATCTATCTATCTATCTATCTATCTATCTATCTATCTATCTATCTATCTATCTATCTATCTATCTATCTGTCTATTATAGAGTGTATTTCATGTTTATCTATCTATCTATCTATCTATCTATCTATCTATCTATCTATCTATCTATCTATCTATCTATCTATCTACAGTGGTGTGAAAAACTATTTGCCCCCTTCCTGATTTCTTATTCTTTTGCATGTTTGTCACACAAAATGTTTCTGATCATCAAACACATTTAACCATTAGTCAAATATAACACAAGTAAACACAAAATGCAGTTTTTAAATGATGGTGTTTATTATTTAGGGAGAAAAAAAATCCAAACCTACATGGCCCTGTGTGAAAAAGTAATTGCCCCCTTGTTAAAAAATAACCTAATTGTGGTGTATCACACCTGAGTTCAATTTCCGTAGCCATCCCCAGGCCTGATTACTGCCACACCTGTTTCAATCAAGAAATCACTTAAATAGGAGCTGCCTGACACAGAGAAGTAGACCAAAAGCACCTCAAAAGCTAGATATCATGCCAAGATCCAAAGAAATTCAGGAACAAATGAGAACAGAAGTAATTGAGATCTATCAGTCTGGTAAAGGTTATAAAGCCATTTCTAAAGCTTTGGGACTCCAGCGAACCACAGTGAGAGCCATTATCCACAAATGGCAAAAACATGGAACAGTGGTGAACCTTCCCAGGAGTGGCCGGCCGACCAAAATTACCCCAAGATCGCAGAGACGACTCATCCGAGAGGTCACAAAAGACCCATGGACAACGTCTAAAGAACTGCAGGCCTCACTTGCCTCAATTAAGGTCAGTGTTCACGACTCCACCATAAGAAAGAGACTGGGCAAAAACGGCCTGCATGGCAGATGTCCAAGACGCAAACCACTGTTAAGCAAAAAGAACATTAGGGCTCGTCTCAATTTTGCTAAGAAACATCTCAATGATTGCCAAGACTTTTGGGAAAATACCTTGTGGACTGATGAGACAAAAGTTGAACTTTTTGGAAGGCAAATGTCCCGTTACATCTGGCGTAAAAGGAACACAGCATTTCAGAAAAAGAACATCATACCAACAGTAAAATATGGTGGTGGTAGTGTGATGGTCTGGGGTTGTTTTGCTGCTTCAGGACCTGGAAGGCTTGCTGTGATAGATGGAACCATGAATTCTACTGTCTACCAAAAAATCCTGAAGGAGAATGTCCGGCCATCTGTTCGTCAACTCAAGCTGAAGCGATCTTGGGTGCTGCAACAAGACAATGACCCAAAACACACCAGCAAATCCACCTCTGAATGGCTGAAGAAAAACAAAATGAAGACTTTGGAGTGGCCTAGTCAAAGTCCTGACCTGAATCCAACTGAGATGCTATGGCATGACCTTAAAAAGGCGGTTCATGCTAGAAAACCCTCAAATAATGCTGAATTACAACAATTTTGCAAAGATGAGTGGGCCAAAATTCGTCCAGAGCGCTGTAAAAGACTCATTGCAAGTTATCGCAAACGCTTGATTGCAGTTATTGCTGCTAAGGGTGGCCCAACCAGTTATTAGGTTCAGGGGGCAATTACTTTTTCACACAGGGCCATGTAGGTTTGGATTTTTTTTCTCCCTAAATAATAAACACCACCATTTAAAAACTGCATTTTGTGTTTACTTGTGTTATATTTGACTAATGGTTAAATGTGTTTGATGATCAGAAACATTTTGTGTGACAAACATGCAAAAGAATAAGAAATCAGGAAGGGGGCAAATAGTTTTTCACACCACTGTATCTATCTATCTATCTATCTATCTATCTATCTATCTATCTATCTATCTATCTATCTATCTATCTATCTATCTATTATATAGTGCATTTCCTTCTCTCTCTCTCTATCAATAAAGTAAATTAAAAGATACCAATACGTTTGAAAAGCGATCATTTTATGTACAGTATATTGTTTAGACAGAGAAAATTAAATCATGCACAACAGTCATTTTAATCATTTTATTTATTCAAAATAAATGAGAGACTGGCAAGATTTTGTTATAGATGTGAAAAAAAAATTGTTAAAAATACTTGTAACCATACATTTATTATTATCTACTGAGCATTAACAAACTAAGTGCTATTTTATCTAAGCCTATGTTTCTTTTCCAAGAGACACATTTTATTTTTAAATTGAGTATACAACTATTTGAAAAATAATTATTTTGCAATTGGTATTTTTAATTTGTAACACTTTTGTTAAAAAGAATAAGATATATTTTCAGTTTATTTCATGTATTGTGCTATTTAAAAGATTATAAATTATATTCTTGACAACAGAAGATATAATGATTTAAAGAGTTACCGAGTTATCACATCATGTCATTTTCTTGCCTGCTTAATCCAGGCCATGGTCAGGTTTTGGCTGGAGTCTATCCCAGCTAGCATAGAGTGCTAGAGCAAACACACACACACCAAGCACACACACCTAACCTGCATGTCTTTGGACAGTGGTAGGAAATTGGAGCACCTGCTGGAAACCATTGCAGACATAGGGAGAATATGCAAACTCCAGTCTAAAGAGGTTCGAAACCAAATGAATATGCAAGTAAATAACTCTGCCCTGCCAAGTATAAACTATTGCAGTACACTGTGGCTCACACACTCTTATGACCTGAAATATAGCCACACATAGTGTCTTAACAACAGAAATATCGTAACAAACAAAAGCAACAACCCCACTTCAAATACCTACAAGCATTACAAGAACTCTGTTTTGGGTAAAGATAAAGGAGCCATGCCAGTGAGGCATCATGCAGGTATTTTGCTGCTGGAATAAACAAGCCCCAGTTGCATTTTGTGACAAACTTCTTCTGCAGGGTGGCATGGTGGTGCAGTGGTAGCGCTGCTGCCTCACAGTAAGGAGACCTGTGATTTGCTTCCCGGGTCCTCCCTGCGTGGAGTTTGCTTGTACTCCTCGTGTCTGCGTGGCTTTCCTCCCATAGTCCAAAGACATGCAGGTTAGGGGCATTGGCGATCCTAAATTGTCCCCAGTGTGTGTGCTTGGTGTGTGTGTGTGTATGTGCCCTGCAGTGGGTTGGCGTCCTGCCCAAGATTGGTTCCTGCCTTGCGCCCTGTGCTGGCTGGGATTGGCTCCAGCAGACCCCCTTGACCATGAGTTAGGATATAGCAGGTTAAAAAATTGATGTATGAATGGACTTCTTCTGCAAAAGCCTCGTTGTGAGGATGTGCTTCATTGTTCATCGTCATTAGCTGAAAAGCATTATATAAAACAAAACGTTCAAGGGAGAATTAGGTTATTTCTTGTTGAAGTGTTAAAACACCACAACCAGGAAAAGCAGTTTTGGAGGATGAGATGAGATCAGAACTGTTTAAAAAATACTTTTTCCTTTTATGTGGTATTATCATTTAAGGCATGCTTGCTTTTGTTATTGAATTAGAAAAAAGCTTTCACAGCAATTTAAGAAATAATTTTCTGAACCCATTTAGGGAGTATATTTTAATGAACAATATTTTACTTATGTATGTGTATGTACTGTATGTAAGTGTAAAACATAAGAACATAAGAAATTTGACAAGAGGAGACCATTTAGTCCATCAAGTTTGTTTAGCTAATAGCTAAACTGTCCCAATGTCTCATCCATATTCTTCTTCAAGGTTGTCAAGGTTTCTATTTCAAGTACATGTCTCTGTGATTTATTCCAGATTGCTACAACCCTTTGCATAAAGAAGTGCTTCCTGGCTTTAGTCCTAAACGCACTTCTCCTTAATTTCCAAAGATGTCCTCGAGTTTGTGATTCACCATTAAAGTGAAAGAATTCTGCTGAATCTGCTTTATCAATGACTTTGAGGATGTTTGAAACCCTGTTTTAAGTCCCCAGGGCAACACCTCTGGTCGAGACTAAACAGGCTAATATTCTTTGAATCTGTGGGATGCACATGGTTACTGTCCTCTGCACAGCTTCTAGTACCTATACAGAATTCTATGTGTGGATAGGAGAACATGGTGGACAGAGTGATCTGCGAGCCATGAGTGATTTAACCTGCTGTTTCATCCTTTTGATATTTTCTGGTGTTCATACATAAATGGTCCAACAAAAATGTCTTCCACACTACCAGTAGATTGAGATTTATCAAACTACTTTAAAATAGTGCTATGAAAAGCAAGAGAAAGTTCATCCAAAGCTTCTTTTCACCTTTGTTTGAGATTTATGCTGTAAACCATTTTTTCACGGCCGGTGAAACGGCATTAAGCATACAGCCCTGTCACCAACACTGCACTGTGGCCATGGTGTATGAAAACTATTTTTGTATTCCTGCTGTTAGACTGGCAGATCCAGTCCTTTTTAACACTAGAATCACCAGAGCCTACGAGAAAACTCGTAGATCCGGCCCACCTTAAATCGCTTCTTAAAACCATTCTCACCTCTCCGCCAGCGTCTTTTGTCATCTAAATGTACTGATAAAGACAAGCTGCCAGCAGCCGGCTATTCCATCCCCCCAACGACTTAGAACGTAAATGAGCTTTTCCCAGCTTATGCCTTGATTGATTATCTGGGAGTGAAGTGGAGTTTTAGAGTAGAAATAATAAGATTGTTATTTGGAACACACGCATTTCATATGTGTTGCATTTCTACAGTAATCTGTGTAAACACATTGTTAAAACAGAAACGTTTTATATATTCTAGTAGCAATTGACAAAATGTAGGCATAAACTATATAATGTATGAAGCCTGAAGTCCAAATATCAAAGACACACTTTCACAAAAGGTACAAAAAAAAGCCACCGCCAAAAAAACCCGCCTTAGTGTGTGACATTGACACTCATTAGCTATCACTGCTTCCGTGGCGCAACAGTATCAGTCGCTGACTAGGAATCAGAAGGTTTTGAGTTCAATCCTGCACAACTCCCTTTTGAAAAGTGTTCTTATTTTCACTATTTTAGAATAAAAAGATACATTTGATTTCAGTCTGTAACAGCCGGTGTAATTTATGATATTTGTAAAGGTTAGCTTTATTTTTTTTTTAAATTCACTTTTCATTGTCTCAGTCGCATTCAGGATCCTTCCCTACTGCCCCCCACCTGACACTGCTGTTTTCACATAAAGACGCGCTATAGTTCTGCAGTGTATCACGATACATACGACCACATGTTTTTTTCCCCCAATATTGCCAGTCTCCACGTGTTGCTGTATGCTGTTTCTTTTGTACTCCAGGACATGCAGAGGAAAGCATAGTAAACAGCAGTAACTTCAGCGCTATATGCAATCATCAGACACTCCCCATCTGACACTGCTGTTTTCACATAAAGACGCGCTAAAGCTCTGCAGTGTACTTGTGACTGCATTGTCGTACCAATGCTTGCGAACTGAAGTGTCTGCATGCACTTTTCGTGGCATTACACGTGTATTTTTTGAGTATGCCCATGTAGCTCAAACACAGGAACATATGTTGATGTAAAAGTATAACAAAACAAGTGCACTTTTATTCAAGACTATAACCGAAGCAGAAAGAAAGCAAGTTACAGTAGGCGGTTGATATGACAGCTTGCGTGGTGGAATGCTAAGAACTGCTGATTTCCATTCCGTGCTATATAACTGTTAACTGTTAACATTTGAATCTGATGATTGCATATAGCGCTGTCTTATTTAGTGTGCGCAAGAACATGGAGGTGGCCAGTTGCTGAGTGCTACAACGCACATTTTAAAAAAAGAAAGAGACAAATATATGTGACGTTTTGAAGAAATCATTTTATGACGCGAATAGTACCAATCAGAAAACATCGTCGAAGTAATGCAATATTATTTGAAAACGAACAGCGTCAGATCGGGTGTGAAGTTATACTGGCGCTGTTTGAGTCAGATCAGAAGCTGAATAAGCTGAAAAAGCTCCTGTTCTGACTCTAAGTAAAAAAGCATGAATTAATCAACAGAAATAACCGTGATTGACATTTTAAACTTAACGATTTACAGCGCATACCAATTTATAAATTTAATGTCCGTTTGAGGAAAAAAAAAAACACTTTCTTCAAAGCTGGGAATCGAACTCACGTCTCAGTAGCATGGCAGGGTTGCTGTGGTCCAAGTCAGCAAACTGTAGCGTTAAACCACGTAAGGTGTTGTATCATCCTTGAACCTTTTGTGAAAGTGTTTATTTGATGTTTGAACTTCAGGCTTCACAGATTGTATAGTTTATGCCTACATTTTGTAACATTTATTACTAAAATATGAAAAAGTTTCTGTTTTAGCAATGTGTTTACACAGATTACTGTAGAAACGGAACTCACATGAAATGCATGTATTCCAAATAGTGATCTATTATTTCCATTCTAAAACTCCAGCAGTTCAGTCACTTCCAGATAATCAAACAAGGCATGAGCTGGGAAAACTTAGTGAACGTTCTGCGACGGTGGGGGATGGAATAGCCGGCTGCTCGCTGCTCCTCTTAATCGGCACATTTAGAAGACAAAAGAGAGGTGAGAACGGTTTTAAGGTGGGCCGGATCTACGAGATCTGGTAATTCTAGTGTTAATTCCTTTACCGTTATCACTTTGATAATTCTTCTACCGCTAGTCGCACTGACACAGTCACACCCGAGTTTACGCGTCTCCAGTGAATTATAAATAGTGATGGAGGGTGGCAGCAGGACAGTCCAAATCTGGGCTATCAGAACAGAGAGCGTCACTACACAAGCATTTGCACACCCACCACAAACAGGTCCAACAGTTCAAGAGACATTGCTATAAGCCATAAGGCCTTTTGTCGCATATAATATGCAATTTCTAAAAGTGTAGGAAGAATCAGTGCAAATTAAAGCACTTCATACCAAATTGATGACCCAGCCATGGACCACGTGCTAAGGCGGTTCAAACAGACCCCATGTTGGAAACAACTGCACTAAAATTCTAATATACTTTCTTATTTATATTTTAAAAGCTGTAAGAACACTATGAAGTGACAAGAAATGTTTAAGTTAAGCAGTGGCAATCTCTACACTGACTTGCTCGTTTTTGATCTCCTGGAACTCACACTGGATAAATCTACTTATGAAAACTAATACATAAACAGATTGAGTAATATTAATTAATTGTCTTTCTTTTATATTCTTTTTAGTATCATCAACAATGATGACCAATATCACCATCACTGTGACTGAATTCATCCTGCATTGTGAAATCCGATATGAGCAGAGAACCTTCACAGTCGCCATTCTCTCTTTTGTCTATTTAGTGACTCTTTTAGGAAACATCTTGGTAATTCTGGTCATAAGAATGAACAATCATCTCCAAACACCAATGTACTTGTATATCAGTGCCTTAGCAGTTGTCGACCTAGTGAACAGCTCGAATATTATTCCTAAAATGGTCGCCGTTCTTTTAGACTTTGTTATAGTTCCCTATGGCCCTTGTCTGTTGCAGATGTATATCGTTTTTTACTTGGAGTTTGTGGAATCACTATTTTTTGTGTTCATGGCATGTGATCGGTTTGTTGCTGTGCTTTATCCACTGCAGTACCCTTCATTGGTTACAAATAAATTCGTTTGGATGAGTATTTTCCTATCCAACGTTGTTGGTGTTATAATGTGTACACCATACATGATCTTTGTCACTGAGCTGCATTTTTGTGTCACTAACATCCTGCCATATTGCTTCTGTGATTATGCCACAATGGTACGTATCTCCTGCACTGATAATCCCAAGTATTTAGTCCTTTTGTCCACCACCGCTACTATGTTTGGTGTTTTTCCCATAGCACTAATCCTTTTTTCCTACTTTCGGATTGCTCAGGCAGCATTAAAGATCACATCCGTGGAAGGAAAGAGGAAAGTTTTAAGCACTTGCATGACCCACCTGATGGTAATGGGGTTGTTTTATCTGCCATTAATGATATCATACATTTTACCAGGAATTGGAGTGAAACTTTCCATGGAGGTTTATAATACTCTGGTAATTGTAGCCAATGTAGTTCCACCCATGATGAATCCTATAATTTATAGCTTCAGGAATACAGAAATTAAGAACACTATTTCCAAACTTTTTATGGCAATACGAACATCACCAAATACCAGTTAGCAGAACCAGTGTATAAAATGTGCAACAATGGCAGGGAACAAATGTTTGCTGAAAATGGACACATGATGGGATTTTTGAATAAAAAACATGAACAATAGATTTTCCAGATACAGCAAAAAAAAATAATACTATTCTCCTGTTCGGAAAATGAATCACATGATAATTACTAATATAGCATGGCAAAAAACGGACTACAATCATGTAAATAAAACAGATAATATAAAACAAAAAGAATAACATACTATCAATAATTCATTAAGTAAACATAAGACAGTAACACCTTCATTATCAGTGATGAGATTTCATAATTTATGCACTGAATCTAGATTTATGGTTTCATTTCTCAACTGCTCACCATTCTGATTGCACATAAATCCCAGAAAAAATGTGTTCAAGTTTTAAAATTGTATAAGGTCCATGTTCGTATTTATATAAATATTTATTATACTGTATATGTCCGTCCATTTCTTGCAGCCAAGGCACCAAATGTTGGAGTTGGAACTTTTTATGGCAGCAAAATATAAACTAATAATAGACGAGACGCCCGCCCACCAAAGAGAATACAGAACACTATACTTACTATACTTAATTATTTACAGTATATCAAAATATCTGTGAAACAATTTATCATAACAGGCCTAAATATTACACTTACTGATGTCTAAAGCTATTTGTATGTATCACTACATAATTTTTTAAATTTATGTTTTTATAAAAAATAAAAGTTATTTTGGATACATTATGCAACCTTTTACTCATGGGTTTACCTTGTCAATCTTGGAAACTGTGTAATGAGACCATCTATTAAAGGAATACTCCATCCAAAAAATGATAATTGTTTAATATGTTACTTACTCCAAGTGGTTTGTAGTGATGGCTGAGAAAATTTTTTAATCTTGTGTTTTAAAGCAGAATGGAAATAACAAAGTGTCTCATGGAATGGGTGTCCATATTGACCAACGCTGGACAACAGCAAACATTATTGAAAAGGTTCATGAAAAGCATCTCATGTTAATCCACATGTCAAGTCATGCAGAAAAACTGTATTTTCACAATTTTTCTAAAAATATTGTTAAATAAACATTTCTGGAAAATTAATGAACTGCACAGGCTGGAAGCTTGTTCAAACAGGATCAAGCTTTTGAATTGAAGACTTATTCTCCATTTCATTCATTGGTTCAAGAATTCTGTCTTTAACCAAAAGCTCAATGCTGTCAGAAGACTTTAAAAAATCTCACGTTAACCCACATGTAACTCATCCAGACACACTATATGCTCACAATGAGCAAAATGCAATCTTTTCCTAATATATTGTTGAATAAATATTTTCAGAAAATTAAAGTATCACACGGATCAAGCCTCTGAATTGAACACCCACATCTCACTGTCATTCATAGATCAAGAGTTCTGCAGTATCTTCAATTCAAAAGCTCGATCCTGTCAGGAGGCTCTTCCTGTTTTTTGCACTACATCATTTTTTTAACGCTCATGTTTTCTGATGGAATGGGCATCTATGGTGACCAAAGCTGGACAACAGCAAAGAATATCAAAAATATTCATGAACGTTATTGGGGGAGAAAAAGAGCAAGTTGCTTCTTATTTATTCATTTTACCCCAACAAGTTAAATCTATTGTATGAAAAAACATTCTATTTTTACTTAAGTTTACAAAATGTCCTGAAAGGTTCAGAAGCAGTGTCTCTATGACCAAACAGTGAACTATGTGAGCTGGAATGTCTAAGGTCTCAATCATGATCTAAAGAGAAAAAAGGTATTTTCTCACCTAACAGGTCTAAATGCCAAGATAGTATTTAGTATTTTTACAGGAGACTCACTTAATAAATATGGACCAGTTTCAGCTACAAAGCAACAGCAGTCCTGGATTACTTGACCTGGAGCGCCAAGACCATGGAACTGTTGAAGAAGGCACAGCAGAGACTGTACTTTCTGAGAATCCGCAGAAAGAACCATCTCCCCAAAAACCTGCTCCTTGCCTTTTATCACTGTTCCATCAAGAGTGTGCTCACGTACGGACTATGTGTGGTATGGCAGCTGCACTTCCTCAGAAAGGAAAGTGCTCCACAGGGTCATCAGGACAGCAGAGAGAACAATTGGTTGTACCCTCCCCACTCTGGAACAAATCTTCACCTCCTGATGCCACAAAAAAGCAACAGACATTTCACAGGATTCATCACATCTCGGTCATTACCTCTTCCAGCTTTTGTCATCAGGCAAGAGCTACAGAGCAATGAAAACCAGGACAAACCGCCTTAAAAACAGCTTTTATCCAAAAGCAATCATGGCCCTGAACTCAGAATAAAACTGCTCCTTATCATTCTCCCAATGTGCAATATAGACCTTAAGTCAACAAGTGCAATTTGTACATTTAACCAGTGCAATTTGTATATATAACAAGTGCAATTGTATATTTTCTTATGCCTCACACTGAGTCGACTGCACCTTCAATTTCATTGTTCCTTTGTAAAAAGTGACAATGACAATAAAGATCTATCTATCTATCTATCTATCTATCTATCTATCTATCTATCTATAGATCTAGATTGGACTTTCCAAATCTTTCACTCCAGCTATACAAAGAAAATTAGAGGTGTGGGAATCTTAATACAAACAAACAATCCATCCCATTTGCAGTATCAGACATAGTATCTGATCCTGAAGAGCGATTTGTCACAGTGAAGGGCGATTTATTTCAGTCTAAAGTAATTTTGATAAATATCTACGCACCTAATGTGGATGATGGATATTTTATTCAAAATGTATTTGCATCTATTGCTAATGTCAGTCAGTCAGTCATTCTTCTACCCGTTACATGCTAACACAGGATCACAGGGGTCGCTGGAGCCAATCCCAGCCAGCACAGGGCGCAAGGCGGAACCAATCCCGGGCAGGGCGCCAACCCACCGCAGATTGCTAATGTGAATATTCATAAAATTGTAATGGCTGGAGACTTTAATTGTGTTTTAAATCCTAACATGAATAGGTCTTCATCTACAGCGATGATAACATCTACCAATGCAAACATAATCACACAGTTTGTAATGGATCATAACTTATCAGACTGAATTAGATTTTTAAATCCAAACTCAGGAGCATATTCCTTCTTCTCATCAGTACATCACAGTTACTGAAGAATTGATTATTTCTTTATTAATAATAATTTATTGCCCTCTATGAAATCTTGCAAGTACAATGCTATTTTTATGTCTGACTACATCTCTCTGATCATGAAGCTTAAATCACTGTGCCCTGCACACTCATCTCGTAGCTGGCAGCTTAACCCCTTGTATTTAGCTGATGAGAACCATCCAGAATTAATCTCTGAGCAAATTCATTATTTTTAAAAGACAAATGTATCCCCAGAGGTACTCTAGGAAACTCTGAAGGCTTTTTTAAGAGGTCAGATTTCATATCTTTCCCAAAAAAATAAATTGGAAACCAAAAAGTCATTAGAGTTAATCAGCGAATTTACCGGAATAGATCAAGAATATGCCAGGTTTCCAAATGAGGCACTTTATAGGAAAACGCAGGTCTTGCAATCAGAATTTAACCTCTTGACAACAAAAGAAATGGAACTCTCAAACACACAGTATTAGAATGGACACCTTCCCATTTATTTTAGCAGATCAGTTTAAATACCTAGAGCTAACCATCAGAAGTAAATATGAAGATCCTTTTCAACAAAATTTTGCTATCTGCATGGAAAACTTTATACAAGAAGTGAACAGATGGTCTACCCTCCATCTCACATTAGCAGGGAGAATCAATACTGCCAAAATGAACATCCTTCCAAAGTTTTTTTTTTTATTTTAGTGCATCCATATATACATCAACAAATCGTTCTTTAAGAAATTCAACTCAATTGTAACCTCATTTACTTGGAATTCAAAACATCCACACATATACAGGGCGACTCTACAATGACCTAAAGCAGAAGGGGGCATGGCACTACCTAACTTTCAATTTTATTACTGTACAGCTAATATACAAGCTATAAGGACCCAGAAATTGACACCAACTGATGAACACACACAAGCCTGGTCTGCTATAGAAATAAAGTCTTGCTGTACTTCTTTATATGCCCTGCTTTGTGCCCCTGTAAATACAAATTATCATCAATATAGTGATAATCAAATTGTTCATCACTCTCTCAGAATATGGAACCAATGCAGGAAGCACTTTAAGACAGAGAAGCTCTTATCTGTTGGACCTTTACATAATAATCACCTTTTTCTACCCTATCAAACCTATACAGTATTCAATGCCTATAAAAACATCTGGGATTAAAACACTTAAAGATTTGTATATAGATAATGTCTTTGCATCTTACGAACAATTATGATTTGAATTTAACTTCCAATCCTTAAATAAAAAACAAAATATAAGGAGAAGATAACTTATTCATGTTTGTTGTTCTGCTGTTAACAGTTAGGAAAGTGTAGGCATCAGGTGGTATGAAAAATTCCCCATTTTTTCCATTATAAAATAAAAGATCTAAATAATTCAACTAACATAAATCCATCATCTGTTTATATATTTCCCTTCCTTCTCACTCCATCCAGATCCTTTTCTAAATTTTCACCAGTCACATCTGCATTTGTTAACGACCATCCATCCATTCAGTTTCCAACCCACTGAATCCAAACACCGGCTCATGGGGGTCTGCTGGAGGCAATCCCTGCCAACACAGGGCGCAAGGCAGGAACAAATCCCGGGCAGGGTGCCAACCCACCGCAGGACACATACACACACCACACCAAGTACACACACTAGGGACAATTTAGAATCGCCAATACACCTAACCTGCATGTCTTTGGACTGTGGGAGGAAACCGGAGCACCCAGAGGAAACCCACGCAGACACGGTGAGAACATGCAAACTCCACGCAGGGAGGACCCGGGAAGCAAACCCGGGTCTCCTTACTGCAAGGCAGCAGTGCTACCACTGTGCCAAGTTGCTGCCCTTGTTAATGACCTGCTTTGTAAAATGAGGCCAATTACTTGTTTACTGGACCCCATCCCCACCAAACTTAAATCCTGCCTTCATGCCATAATCCCGACTGTTACAACAATAATAGATATATCCCATGACACTGACTTTGTGCCAGCCACTTTTAACATTGCTTTATATAGCCCCATTGTTAAAAACGTCTGGTTTTGATGCGGACAATCTTAACAAGTTTCAGCCTATCTCTAACTCACCTTTTCCTGTTAAAAGTCCTTGGGTGTGTTGTAACCTCTCAACACGTTAATTACTTAACTTCTAATAATTTGATGGAACCCTTTAAGTCTGGTTTCACAGCAAAGCACAGCTGTGAAACTGCTCTGCTTCATTTAACCAATGATTTGTTTATGGCTGCAGACTCTGGACAAACCAGTATATTAATTCTGTTAGACTACACTGTCAGACTCGGCATTCTACTGTCCAGAATGGAGAACACTTTGGATATATCTGGCATTGCCCTCCCGTGGTTCAAGTCCTATCTGACTGATAGGCAAGAGTTTGTTAGTCTTGGCAACAGCAGATCCAGCTCAGCGCCAGTCACACAAGCAGTTCATCAGGGCTCTGTCCTCGGCCCTCTGCTCTTCTGTATCTGTATGCTTCCCCTCAGCCATATCATTCGTAGCTTTGGACTGGGTTATCATTTTTATGCAGATCATACTTAACTCTGTTTCAATGTTAAAAGTGGAATTTCATCAGGGCTTTCTCAGCTCACATCTTGCCTCAGTGAAATTTAAACCTAGATGGAGCAGAACTCCAGAACTGTAACAAAACTGAACTCCTGCAAATTGGCACTAAATTTAACGTAAGAAAATGAGCCCGGTCTCATACATTCTTGACGATGATCTCATCAGACCTTCTCCTAATGCAAGGAATCTTAGTGTCATTTTTGATTCCTCCCTTTCTTATTCCAACCACATAAGCCACATTGAGAAACTTTCTTACTTTCATCTCTGTAACATATCACGTGTTTGTTTATTCCTCTCCTTTTCTAATGCTGAGAAACTTGTCCATGCTTTTATCACATCCCGCATCAATTATTGTAACTCCCTACTGGCAGGTGCTGCTTCTAATCTTATATCGCAGCTCCCGTTAATTCAAAACTCTGCTGCAAGAGTCCTAACATGAACCAGCAACAGCGAGCACATCACATCCAGCCTGCTCCATCTTCACTGGGTCCCTCTGTCTTACAGGATTATATATAGAATTCTATTAGTAACTTACAAAACTTTAAATGGCCTCACACCCGACTACATCAGTGACCTTCTTCATCACTATGCTGTTGTTCGCCCACTAAGGTCCTCTGATTCTGGTAATCTTGTTGTGCCTGCACTCTATGGATGACAGCAGGGCCTTCAGTTGAATAGCACCCAGAGTTTGTAATGACCTCCAGAAATTAATAAGATCTGCTGAATTAATTCATTCTATTAAAAAACAACCTAAAACCCATCTGCTCAGGAAGGCTTTTAACTTAACCTAACATTCTGACCCTTCTTTCAGTTTACCTCTTTGCCCAGATGCTCAGAATAATTTGTGTGTGTGTTATATCAAAAACAACATTATTTGTTCAGACTTTCTTTTCGTATTAAATTTAGTATTTTACTCTGCTTTATTTCTTCCTCTTTATTCTACTTAATGCTTTGTATATCTTGTGTTTATCTGTTCTAGTGTTCTATGCAGAAAACATTTGTATCCAATGTTACATATACCCTGCTCTACTTTTTGTGACTCTCTTAAATGCCTTCAGCATGGGAAAGATGCTACTTACATAAAATGTATTATGATTATTATTATTATTATTATGAATGAGGATTCTCCTGATGCTTATGCCTCCTAATTAAAATCAGTTTGCTTAGTGTATTTCATCATATCTTTAAAATATTACAACACCATTGTTCTCCCATTCCCAGCTGGACCCCAGAGGAGAAGATCATTTAAATAGACGAGCTTCCCAATAGAGACTGGTAGAAAGACAAGCGAGTTATTGTCAAATTTGAAAGAGGCTTTATAATTACTTTTGTCAGTATTTCTGCCATGCTTGTTTTGGCAGTAAGTGTTAATACATTTTAACAATAAAATGAACTTTTATCAGACATGTATGTATCTACTCTGCAATGATCTCCAAAGAGCAAACACAACACCCGAGTGAAAGGCACCTTTCGTAATTTTGTCTGCAAAAGGTTTGATGAACTTCTTCTTCTCCTGTAAGTAATGCATTTGTATGATTATTACTCTGAAAATGACAGCCTTGCATACAATAAATGTATAACAAAATAATAACTGTTCATCATAGCATTACATTCTCAAGCCTGTTTCATCTACTTTATGATCTCAGGGCAGCATCTGGGGTAAGACAAGAAACTACGAGTCTATTGCAGACGCGTGCATATGAGCCAACTCGAAGTTTCTGATTAACGGAATTCTAGCCACACATTGAGGGATAATCTGTTGAGTTTGGGCCAGATCTAACCTTTCACAAATGGTGTCTCGACCTCTAGCAGGTTTCAAATGCTCCTGTTCCACTTTTAAATAAATTATCTATCTTGTAATGTAATGTATTCTGTAACGTGAGATGTTAGTGATTAAACTTAATCTCCCTGATTTACTCAAAAACAAGTCAAGGCAGTACTGTGTAGGAGCAAATTGAACATGTTCATCGTGTGATATTGGGTGGGGATACCAAAGCATTGCATCTTGATGTCACTTGAGAAAGACTAATAACCAATGAGAGCTGAGCATAAGAATTCACACTGCAGTGATGTACAAGCGATTCTGTCCCGTCTTCCAAGCCATAGGATCATTCACTATTTTTTTAAACGATTGAGATGGACTGTTTTTAAATCACGTTTTGTTCATGAAAAATTTTGTGAGATTCCCGATTCATGAGTGTAAAGTGGGTAATATGCAATATTCTTGTGGACATAATATTTTAGTAAGTGCTCCAATTACTGAAATCAGAAACAAAGAAAGAAAAATATGACATTATTTGTCTCTCACACTTTCTAAAACTGATGCAATTAGGTGCTAGGTGTAATATATACGTCATTAGGATACAGAAAACAAACCTACAAAGTTAATAGAGAACATGCAAACTCTGTACAGACAATAACTACACACAGGATTCAAAACCACAACACTGGGTCCCCAGAAGCAGTATAGAGTGCACCTCTATGCTGCAATAATAATCTCTAATTTATATTATTCTGAGTAAACATTTAGTATGTCAAAATAGCAGAATACAGAAGTTTAATTGTGTTGTTAAGCTACAAGATGTTACAGTAGATAACTCGGTCGCTCAGTTTCCCTCAGTTTACATTATACACGAGTTATCCATACCGTGTATGTGATCCAGGGTGCAAAGTGTAGAGCAGAGTAGAAAACCGAGGCAGAAGATGAATAGTGGCCATATATATCAGGTGTTCTTATCCTTAATTTGATCATTTCTTTCATTGTTTGAAAAAAGTTGAAAAAGTAAAGTTTCACACTAATAGAATAGGTTTTTTTTCCACAGTTACTATTGTTTAACGTCCTTGGCGTTAACCCCAAGGCTCAGAATTCTATGTTATTACAGTTAGGCCCGAGTCAGATGCAGAGTGATGTATAATGTCACGCTTTACAGTGTTAAACCTGAATAACTCTCAGGACAGTAATCTGCTGTCATGTAGTGGATTAAATAACATCATGCTGTAAAAATTAATGAATATTCCTATGTTGTTTTGCCAGTTTATGGTAACTCTGAGATAATTCAGTGAAATTCCTGGGTGTAGCAAGCCTTCCACCTAAAACACAATGGCAAACAAAAAGCCAGTTTAAGAACCAGCTGAGACTGAACCACTGGTCAAACCGAGTGATAGTGATGACAATGTGAATTAGTTGTTGACAGATAGCGAAAGTGGTGCATACAACACTCTACAATCAAACCGCTGTGCAATGCCAAGTGGTCAGCATAGCAAAACAGTAAAATGATTGCAGTTAAGTGGAAGGACAGGAAAGACATTAGCCTCCGAAACATTATTTACAGCAGCTGTCATGGTCTGTGTCAGGAAAAATGCATTAGTCACTAAGACTTGTGCTGTGGTAGCCTATAGTAACATAATGGGTGGTCTTCATCGTGCAGATCAGGCACTGAAATTCAACCTTCTGATTCGCATGCAACAGAAAAAATATATGAAAATTGTGCAATCGCCTCAAGTTTGGTGTGACACTAGCTGCATGGGAAAAAGACAAAATGATTGTGAACAAGTACAAGGTCAAAAAAGATGTTAGCCCCCTAAGCTCTGTTCACAATGAGGCAACTGTCAATGTTCATGTCAGGGGAAATATGGATGTCACTGAACCTTACAATGTGGTAGCTCATTGATTGTGTGGATCAGCCACTAACATTCTACCCTCAGAAAGTTGGGGTCTCAAACTTCAACCTTCATTCAGTTTCTTAACTTGAAGCCAGTTCTCATTGCTAATTAAACCCGTTATTTAATTCCATGGCTCTCATTCTGCCACAGCAGACATTTCCAAAACTGTTTATTTCCTTTTTTAAGAGCGCTGTCAAAATGTTTTGTGGACCTGAGCAGATCAACATTACTGAGGCCTTCACCTTTCTTTATTTTCAGTTATTGTGTGATGGACGCAGGTTGTTGTTTATGTGTTGGTTCATTTTGTGTCTTAATATTGTTTAGTTACTAATTAAGTAAAAAGAAATCATTAAGGGGCCTGAGTCTTAAGTTGTACAACAATTAAAATTAAGACAAAGAGTTAATTAGCAGCAAAATCTGGTCACTAATTAAGAAATGAGTTAGAATGAAAACCTGTAGCCACAGTAGCTCCCCAGGACTGGAGTTGGAGACCCCTGTGCTAGACAGACCTTTCCTACTGTACTTAGGTTGACATTTTGGTATTTACATGTTTCTGTTACACATTATATTTTTTCTTGTCGAAAAAAAATCAACATTTTTGGCTTGTCCAAAGCAAAAGAGAGTGCAGCAGAGAAGTGAGGAAGAGAATGCAGACAGGGTGGACTGGGTGGAGAAGTGTGGCAGGAATGATTTGTGATAGAAAAATACCTGCAAGAGTGAAAGGGAGACCAGCTATGTTGTTTGGTTTGAAAATGGTGGCACTTATGAAAAGACAGCAGGCAGAGCTGGAAGTGTCGAAGATGAAGATGCTACAATTTTCACTCAGAGTTACGAGGTTAGACATGATTAGAAAGTAGTATATTAGAAGGACGACACAGGTATGACAGTTGGGTGACCAAGTACGAAAGACTAGATTGAGATGGTTTGGGCACGTGCAGAGGAGACATGAGGGGTACATCAGGAAAAGAATGATGAGGATGGAATTGCCAGGCAAGAGAAAAAGAGGAAGGCCAAACAGGAGGTTTATGGATGAGGGAGGACTTGAAGGCAATCAGTGTGGCAGAAAATGATGTAAAAGACAGGGATAGATGGAGATGGATGATCTGCTATGGTGACCCCTACATGGGAGCAGCCTAATGAAAAAGAAGTAGAAGAAACATTTTTCCAAGATATAAACAATGTCACATTGCTAAAGACTGGAACATTATTACCAGCAATAGTCATAAAATGAAGGTAAACCATAAATACTGCATATGGAAATGTGCAAAACTTCTACACATTTATTTAATTTAAAATATTTCAAATTGTATTTTTTGAAAAGATAGCTTTTATTGTCATTTCAAAGGAAAAATAAGATTGAAATTTTATTCAGTTTAACCAGAAGTTTAGATCCACCAACTCTGTTCAATTTTTTTTTTAAATTAGATGGGTTTAATAAAAAAAATAATAATAAAAATAATAATATAGTAATAAAAATGCCAAATTTGAATCAGTTGATCCATCCACACACAGATGCACATCACAACAGGCTGAAAATGCGTTTCACTTCCATCTCTTTCTGTGTGCCTTTTCTTAAGTTTCTTCAATTTATATCTTTAGCCCAATAACAGGTTAAGTAAATTGGAGATTCCCCCTTGGGTCTGGTTATGGTGGCCTTGGGTAAATCCTTAAGTACATCCCAGCCATGCTTTGCATTCAGTGTCGCTAGGATATGTTCTGCTTCCCCTGGAATCTATAATGGAATAAGTAAGATAAAAAAAAAAAAAAATGAGTGAACGAAAGTCATGCTTAGTCCACACTATCGAGTCCACACTCTTGTCTATTCAGTCTACACACTTGCTTCATTTATGTAACATTTCACTGGAAAATCCAGTTTATAGTTATAGGTTTGTCCATATTTTAAAAATATGTGAAACCCAACAAATCAGCAGGACCAGATAACATTTACCCAGGAGTGCTTAAGGAGGTTACTTAATACATATATAAAACTTTGACACATATTTTTAGGAAGTCACTGTGCACTGGGGGAATTCCTAAGGACTGCAAAGTAGCAAATATTATCCTGTAACATAAAAAGTGTGATCAGCAGATCCAAGTAAATTTAGACCAGTTGGCTTAACGTGCATCACAGATACATCAATGGAAGGAATTATTCTTGTCAAGCAGCACATGACAAGTGAACAGTCAGTGTGGCTTCAGAAGATGGAAGTCATGTTTCACTGATATGCTGGAGGAAGTAACAAAAGGTTACGAGAGGTGCAGATGATATTCTAGATAATCTACGATCCATTGAATCATTAAAGAGGGACTTGGGCAGCATATAGACTTGGGCACATAAAAATGTGAGGTTTGAATACAAAACGGGAGGTCTGAAAATCAAAAGTCCACCTTATGAGAAGAATTTAGGAGTCATAGTGAACTCTACGCTATCAACTTCCAGACAGTGTCCAAGGAGGTTCTGCTCAAGCTTTATAACACATTGGTGAGGCCTCATCTGGAGTACTGTGTGCAGTTTTGGTCTTTACGCTACAAAAAAGACATAGCAGCCGTAGAAAAAGTCCAGAGAAGAGCAACTAGGCTGAGTCTGGGACTGAGCAGTTTGAGCTACCAGAAAAATTAATGGAATTAAACACTTTCAGGTGAAGCAATGGATTTGATTGAAGGCTTTAAACTTATAAAAGAGATTATTACAGTCAAGCCAGTCTGTTACTTTAAAATGAGTTCAACAAGAACATGGGGGACAGTTGCTGTGAATAAATTCTGCTCTAACTTTAGAAAGTTCTTCCCACAGACAACCAAAGTCACATGGAATAAGTTTCCAAGTAGTGTGGTAGACAGTAGGACTTTAGGGACCTCCAATTATTTTGGAGTAATTATGTATATATGTTTGGGTGAGGTTTGTTGAGCTGAATGTCCTGTTATTTTGAAAACAATACTAATGTTCTAAACCAGATATCAGGATATATAAAGCACTAATAATGAAATGAACCACTTTATTGGAGACCATTTTGTATTAACTGGAAAATAGCTAAAAAAATAAAAATTTCAAGATTCTTGGCGGTGGAGGGGTCAAAAATATACTAGTAGCAAGTGTAACAGGACTAAATTGATGGGATTTTGACATAACAGTTATTAGCTAACCAAACAACCTAGATAGATAGATAGATAGATAGATAGATAGATAGATAGATAGATAGATAGATAGATAGATAGATAGATAGATAGATAGATAGATAGATAGATCTTTATTGTCATTGTCACTTTTTACAAAGGAACAACGAAATTGAAGGTGCAGTCGACTCATTGTGAGGCATAAGAAAATATACAATTGCACTGGTTAAATGTACAAATTGCACTGGTCGACTTAAGGTCTATATTGCACATTGGGAGAATGATAAGGAGCAGTTTTATTCTGAGTTCAGGGCCATGATTGCTTTTGGATAAAAGCTGTTTTTAAGGCGGTTTGTCCTGGTTTTCATTGCTCTATAGCTCTTGCCTGATGGCAAAAGCTGGAAGAGGTAATGACCGGGATGTGATGAATCCTGTGAAATGTCTAAGTAGCAAGTGTAATAGGACTAAATTGATGGGATTTTGAGATAACAGTTATTAGCTAACCAAACAACATAAATAGATAGATAGATAGATAGATAGATAGATAGATAGATAGATAGATA